>NC_072407.2:0-10000 GCF_028858775.2 Pan troglodytes
CTAACCCTAACCCTAACCTAACCCTAACCCTAACCCTAACCCTAACCCTAACCCTAACCCTAACCCTAACCCTAACCCTAACCCTAACCCTAACCCTAACCCTAACCCTAACCCTAACCCTAACCCTAACCCTAACCCTAACCCTAACCCTAACCCTAACCCTAACCCTAACCCTAACCCTAACCCTAACCCTAACCCTAACCCTAACCCTAACCCTAACCCTAACCCTAACCCTAACCCTAACCCTAACCCTAACCCTAACCCTAACCCTAACCCTAACCCTAACCCTAACCCTAACCCTAACCCTAACCCTAACCTAACCCTAACCCTAACCCTAACCCTAACCCTAACCCTAACCCTAACCCTAACCCTAACCCTAACCCTAACCCTAACCCTAACCCTAACCCTAACCCTAACTAACCCTAACCCTAACCCTAACCCTAACCCTAACCCTAACCCTAACCCTAACCCTAACCCTAACCCTAACCCTAACCCTAACCCTAACCCTAACCCTAACCCTAACCCTAACCCTAACCCTAACCCTAACCCTAACCCTAACCCTAACCCTAACCCTAACCCTAACCCTAACCCTAACCCTAACCCTAACCCTAACCCTAACCCTAACCCTAACCCTAACCCTAACCCTAACCCTAACCCTAACCCTAACCCTAACCCTAACCCTAACCCTAACCCTAACCCTAACCCTAACCCTAACCCTAACCCTAACCCTAACCCTAACCCTAACCCTAACCCTAACCCTAACCCTAACCCTAACCCTAACCCTAACCCTAACCCTAACCCTAACCCTAACCCTAACCCTAACCCTAACCCTAACCCTAACCCTAACCCTAACCCTAACCCTAACCCTAACCCTAACCCTAACCCTAACCCTAACCCTAACCCTAACCCTAACCCTAACCCTAACCCTAACCCTAACCCTAACCCTAACCCTAACCCTAACCCTAACCCTAACCCTAACCCTAACCCTAACCCTAACCCTAACCCTAACCCTAACCCTAACCCTAACCCTAACCCTAACCCTAACCCTAACCCTAACCCTAACCCTAACCCTAACCCTAACCCTAACCCTAACCCTAACCCTAACCCTAACCCTAACCCTAACCCTAACCCTAACCCTAACCCTAACCCTAACCCTAACCCTAACCCTAACCCTAACCCTAACCCTAACCCTAACCCTAACCCTAACCCTAACCCTAACCCTAACCCTAACCCTAACCCTAACCCTAACCCTAACCCTAACCCTAACCCTAACCCTAACCCTAACCCTAACCCTAACCCTAACCCTAACCCTAACCCTAACCCTAACCCTAACCCTAACCCTAACCCTAACCCTAACCCTAACCCTAACCCTAACCCTAACCCTAACCCTAACCCTAACCCTAACCCTAACCCTAACCCTAACCCTAACCCTAACCCTAACCCTAACCCTAACCCTAACCCTAACCCTAACCCTAACCCTAACCCTAACCCTAACCCTAACCCTAACCCTAACCCTAACCCTAACCCTAACCCTAACCCTAACCCTAACCCTAACCCTAACCCTAACCCTAACCCTAACCCTAACCCTAACCCTAACCCTAACCCTAACCCTAACCCTAACCCTAACCCTAACCCTAACCCTAACCCTAACCCTAACCCTAACCCTAACCCTAACCCTAACCCTAACCCTAACCCTAACCCTAACCCTAACCCTAACCCTAACCCTAACCCTAACCCTAACCCTAACCCTAACCCTAACCCTAACCCTAACCCTAACCCTAACCCTAACCCTAACCCTAACCCTAACCCTAACCCTAACCCTAACCCTAACCCTAACCCTAACCCTAACCCTAACCCTAACCCTAACCCTAACCCTAACCCTAACCCTAACCCTAACCCTAACCCTAACCCTAACCCTAACCCTAACCCTAACCCTAACCCTAACCCTAACCCTAACCCTAACCCTAACCCTAACCCTAACCCTAACCCTAACCCTAACCCTAACCCTAACCCTAACCCTAACCCTAACCCTAACCCTAACCCTAACCCTAACCCTAACCCTAACCCTAACCCTAACCCTAACCCTAACCCTAACCCTAACCCTAACCCTAACCCTAACCCTAACCCTAACCCTAACCCTAACCCTAACCCTAACCCTAACCCTAACCCTAACCCTAACCCTAACCCTAACCCTAACCCTAACCCTAACCCTAACCCTAACCCTAACCCTAACCCTAACCCTAACCCTAACCCTAACCCTAACCCTAACCCTAACCCTAACCCTAACCCTAACCCTAACCCTAACCCTAACCCTAACCCTAACCCTAACCCTAACCCTAACCCTAACCCTAACCCTAACCCTAACCCTAACCCTAACCCTAACCCTAACCCTAACCCTAACCCTAACCCTAACCCTAACCCTAACCCTAACCCTAACCCTAACCCTAACCCTAACCCTAACCCTAACCCTAACCCTAACCCTAACCCTAACCCTAACCCTAACCCTAACCCTAACCCTAACCCTAACCCTAACCCTAACCCTAACCCTAACCCTAACCCTAACCCTAACCCTAACCCTAACCCTAACCCTAACCCTAACCCTAACCCTAACCCTAACCCTAACCCTAACCCTAACCCTAACCCTAACCCTAACCCTAACCCTAACCCTAACCCTAACCCTAACCCTAACCCTAACCCTAACCCTAACCCTAACCCTAACCCTAACCCTAACCCTAACCCTAACCCTAACCCTAACCCTAACCCTAACCCTAACCCTAACCCTAACCCTAACCCTAACCCTAACCCTAACCCTAACCCTAACCCTAACCCTAACCCTAACCCTAACCCTAACCCTAACCCTAACCCTAACCCTAACCCTAACCCTAACCCTAACCCTAACCCTAACCCTAACCCTAACCCTAACCCTAACCCTAACCCTAACCCTAACCCTAACCCTAACCCTAACCCTAACCCTAACCCTAACCCTAACCCTAACCCTAACCCTAACCCTAACCCTAACCCTAACCCTAACCCTAACCCTAACCCTAACCCTAACCCTAACCCTAACCCTAACCCTAACCCTAACCCTAACCCTAACCCTAACCCTAACCCTAACCCTAACCCTAACCCTAACCCTAACCCTAACCCTAACCCTAACCCTAACCCTAACCCTAACCCTAACCCTAACCCTAACCCTAACCCTAACCCTAACCCTAACCCTAACCCTAACCCTAACCCTAACCCTAACCCTAACCCTAACCCTAACCCTAACCCTAACCCTAACCCTAACCCTAACCCTAACCCTAACCCTAACCCTAACCCTAACCCTAACCCTAACCCTAACCCTAACCCTAACCCTAACCCTAACCCTAACCCTAACCCTAACCCTAACCCTAACCCTAACCCTAACCCTAACCCTAACCCTAACCCTAACCCTAACCCTAACCCTAACCCTAACCCTAACCCTAACCCTAACCCTAACCCTAACCCTAACCCTAACCCTAACCCTAACCCTAACCCTAACCCTAACCCTAACCCTAACCCTAACCCTAACCCTAACCCTAACCCTAACCCTAACCCTAACCCTAACCCTAACCCTAACCCTAACCCTAACCCTAACCCTAACCCTAACCCTAACCCTAACCCTAACCCTAACCCTAACCCTAACCCTAACCCTAACCCTAACCCTAACCCTAACCCTAACCCTAACCCTAACCCTAACCCTAACCCTAACCCTAACCCTAACCCTAACCCTAACCCTAACCCTAACCCTAACCCTAACCCTAACCCTAACCCTAACCCTAACCCTAACCCTAACCCTAACCCTAACCCTAACCCTAACCCTAACCCTAACCCTAACCCTAACCCTAACCCTAACCCTAACCCTAACCCTAACCCTAACCCTAACCCTAACCCTAACCCTAACCCTAACCCTAACCCTAACCCTAACCCTAACCCTAACCCTAACCCTAACCCTAACCCTAACCCTAACCCTAACCCTAACCCTAACCCTAACCCTAACCCTAACCCTAACCCTAACCCTAACCCTAACCCTAACCCTAACCCTAACCCTAACCCTAACCCTAACCCTAACCCTAACCCTAACCCTAACCCTAACCCTAACCCTAACCCTAACCCTAACCCTAACCCTAACCCTAACCCTAACCCTAACCCTAACCCTAACCCTAACCCTAACCCTAACCCTAACCCTAACCCTAACCCTAACCCTAACCCTAACCCTAACCCTAACCCTAACCCTAACCCTAACCCTAACCCTAACCCTAACCCTAACCCTAACCCTAACCCTAACCCTAACCCTAACCCTAACCCTAACCCTAACCCTAACCCTAACCCTAACCCTAACCCTAACCCTAACCCTAACCCTAACCCTAACCCTAACCCTAACCCTAACCCTAACCCTAACCCTAACCCTAACCCTAACCCTAACCCTAACCCTAACCCTAACCCTAACCCTAACCCTAACCCTAACCCTAACCCTAACCCTAACCCTAACCCTAACCCTAACCCTAACCCTAACCCTAACCCTAACCCTAACCCTAACCCTAACCCTAACCCTAACCCTAACCCTAACCCTAACCCTAACCCTAACCCTAACCCTAACCCTAACCCTAACCCTAACCCTAACCCTAACCCTAACCCTAACCCTAACCCTAACCCTAACCCTAACCCTAACCCTAACCCTAACCCTAACCCTAACCCTAACCCTAACCCTAACCCTAACCCTAACCCTAACCCTAACCCTAACCCTAACCCTAACCCTAACCCTAACCCTAACCCTAACCCTAACCCTAACCCTAACCCTAACCCTAACCCTAACCCTAACCCTAACCCTAACCCTAACCCTAACCCTAACCCTAACCCTAACCCTAACCCTAACCCTAACCCTAACCCTAACCCTAACCCTAACCCTAACCCTAACCCTAACCCTAACCCTAACCCTAACCCTAACCCTAACCCTAACCCTAACCCTAACCCTAACCCTAACCCTAACCCTAACCCTAACCCTAACCCTAACCCTAACCCTAACCCTAACCCTAACCCTAACCCTAACCCTAACCCTAACCCTAACCCTAACCCTAACCCTAACCCTAACCCTAACCCTAACCCTAACCCTAACCCTAACCCTAACCCTAACCCTAACCCTAACCCTAACCCTAACCCTAACCCTAACCCTAACCCTAACCCTAACCCTAACCCTAACCCTAACCCTAACCCTAACCCTAACCCTAACCCTAACCCTAACCCTAACCCTAACCCTAACCCTAACCCTAACCCTAACCCTAACCCTAACCCTAACCCTAACCCTAACCCTAACCCTAACCCTAACCCTAACCCTAACCCTAACCCTAACCCTAACCCTAACCCTAACCCTAACCCTAACCCTAACCCTAACCCTAACCCTAACCCTAACCCTAACCCTAACCCTAACCCTAACCCTAACCCTAACCCTAACCCTAACCCTAACCCTAACCCTAACCCTAACCCTAACCCTAACCCTAACCCTAACCCTAACCCTAACCCTAACCCTAACCCTAACCCTAACCCTAACCCTAACCCTAACCCTAACCCTAACCCTAACCCTAACCCTAACCCTAACCCTAACCCTAACCCTAACCCTAACCCTAACCCTAACCCTAACCCTAACCCTAACCCTAACCCTAACCCTAACCCTAACCCTAACCCTAACCCTAACCCTAACCCTAACCCTAACCCTAACCCTAACCCTAACCCTAACCCTAACCCTAACCCTAACCCTAACCCTAACCCTAACCCTAACCCTAACCCTAACCCTAACCCTAACCCTAACCCTAACCCTAACCCTAACCCTAACCCTAACCCTAACCCTAACCCTAACCCTAACCCTAACCCTAACCCTAACCCTAACCCTAACCCTAACCCTAACCCTAACCCTAACCCTAACCCTAACCCTAACCCTAACCCTAACCCTAACCCTAACCCTAACCCTAACCCTAACCCTAACCCTAACCCTAACCCTAACCCTAACCCTAACCCTAACCCTAACCCTAACCCTAACCCTAACCCTAACCCTAACCCTAACCCTAACCCTAACCCTAACCCTAACCCTAACCCTAACCCTAACCCTAACCCTAACCCTAACCCTAACCCTAACCCTAACCCTAACCCTAACCCTAACCCTAACCCTAACCCTAACCCTAACCCTAACCCTAACCCTAACCCTAACCCTAACCCTAACCCTAACCCTAACCCTAACCCTAACCCTAACCCTAACCCTAACCCTAACCCTAACCCTAACCCTAACCCTAACCCTAACCCTAACCCTAACCCTAACCCTAACCCTAACCCTAACCCTAACCCTAACCCTAACCCTAACCCTAACCCTAACCCTAACCCTAACCCTAACCCTAACCCTAACCCTAACCCTAACCCTAACCCTAACCCTAACCCTAACCCTAACCCTAACCCTAACCCTAACCCTAACCCTAACCCTAACCCTAACCCTAACCCTAACCCTAACCCTAACCCTAACCCTAACCCTAACCCTAACCCTAACCCTAACCCTAACCCTAACCCTAACCCTAACCCTAACCCTAACCCTAACCCTAACCCTAACCCTAACCCTAACCCTAACCCTAACCCTAACCCTAACCCTAACCCTAACCCTAACCCTAACCCTAACCCTAACCCTAACCCTAACCCTAACCCTAACCCTAACCCTAACCCTAACCCTAACCCTAACCCTAACCCTAACCCTAACCCTAACCCTAACCCTAACCCTAACCCTAACCCTAACCCTAACCCTAACCCTAACCCTAACCCTAACCCTAACCCTAACCCTAACCCTAACCCTAACCCTAACCCTAACCCTAACCCTAACCCTAACCCTAACCCTAACCCTAACCCTAACCCTAACCCTAACCCTAACCCTAACCCTAACCCTAACCCTAACCCTAACCCTAACCCTAACCCTAACCCTAACCCTAACCCTAACCCTAACCCTAACCCTAACCCTAACCCTAACCCTAACCCTAACCCTAACCCTAACCCTAACCCTAACCCTAACCCTAACCCTAACCCTAACCCTAACCCTAACCCTAACCCTAACCCTAACCCTAACCCTAACCCTAACCCTAACCCTAACCCTAACCCTAACCCTAACCCTAACCCTAACCCTAACCCTAACCCTAACCCTAACCCTAACCCTAACCCTAACCCTAACCCTAACCCTAACCCTAACCCTAACCCTAACCCTAACCCTAACCCTAACCCTAACCCTAACCCTAACCCTAACCCTAACCCTAACCCTAACCCTAACCCTAACCCTAACCCTAACCCTAACCCTAACCCTAACCCTAACCCTAACCCTAACCCTAACCCTAACCCTAACCCTAACCCTAACCCTAACCCTAACCCTAACCCTAACCCTAACCCTAACCCTAACCCTAACCCTAACCCTAACCCTAACCCTAACCCTAACCCTAACCCTAACCCTAACCCTAACCCTAACCCTAACCCTAACCCTAACCCTAACCCTAACCCTAACCCTAACCCTAACCCTAACCCTAACCCTAACCCTAACCCTAACCCTAACCCTAACCCTAACCCTAACCCTAACCCTAACCCTAACCCTAACCCTAACCCTAACCCTAACCCTAACCCTAACCCTAACCCTAACCCTAACCCTAACCCTAACCCTAACCCTAACCCTAACCCTAACCCTAACCCTAACCCTAACCCTAACCCTAACCCTAACCCTAACCCTAACCCTAACCCTAACCCTAACCCTAACCCTAACCCTAACCCTAACCCTAACCCTAACCCTAACCCTAACCCTAACCCTAACCCTAACCCTAACCCTAACCCTAACCCTAACCCTAACCCTAACCCTAACCCTAACCCTAACCCTAACCCTAACCCTAACCCTAACCCTAACCCTAACCCTAACCCTAACCCTAACCCTAACCCTAACCCTAACCCTAACCCTAACCCTAACCCTAACCCTAACCCTAACCCTAACCCTAACCCTAACCCTAACCCTAACCCTAACCCTAACCCTAACCCTAACCCTAACCCTAACCCTAACCCTAACCCTAACCCTAACCCTAACCCTAACCCTAACCCTAACCCTAACCCTAACCCTAACCCTAACCCTAACCCTAACCCTAACCCTAACCCTAACCCTAACCCTAACCCTAACCCTAACCCTAACCCTAACCCTAACCCTAACCCTAACCCTAACCCTAACCCTAACCCTAACCCTAACCCTAACCCTAACCCTAACCCTAACCCTAACCCTAACCCTAACCCTAACCCTAACCCTAACCCTAACCCTAACCCTAACCCTAACCCTAACCCTAACCCTAACCCTAACCCTAACCCTAACCCTAACCCTAACCCTAACCCTAACCCTAACCCTAACCCTAACCCTAACCCTAACCCTAACCCTAACCCTAACCCTAACCCTAACCCTAACCCTAACCCTAACCCTAACCCTAACCCTAACCCTAACCCTAACCCTAACCCTAACCCTAACCCTAACCCTAACCCTAACCCTAACCCTAACCCTAACCCTAACCCTAACCCTAACCCTAACCCTAACCCTAACCCTAACCCTAACCCTAACCCTAACCCTAACCCTAACCCTAACCCTAACCCTAACCCTAACCCTAACCCTAACCCTAACCCTAACCCTAACCCTAACCCTAACCCTAACCCTAACCCTAACCCTAACCCTAACCCTAACCCTAACCCTAACCCTAACCCTAACCCTAACCCTAACCCTAACCCTAACCCTAACCCTAACCCTAACCCTAACCCTAACCCTAACCCTAACCCTAACCCTAACCCTAACCCTAACCCTAACCCTAACCCTAACCCTAACCCTAACCCTAACCCTAACCCTAACCCTAACCCTAACCCTAACCCTAACCCTAACCCTAACCCTAACCCTAACCCTAACCCTAACCCTAACCCTAACCCTAACCCTAACCCTAACCCTAACCCTAACCCTAACCCTAACCCTAACCCTAACCCTAACCCTAACCCTAACCCTAACCCTAACCCTAACCCTAACCCTAACCCTAACCCTAACCCTAACCCTAACCCTAACCCTAACCCTAACCCTAACCCTAACCCTAACCCTAACCCTAACCCTAACCCTAACCCTAACCCTAACCCTAACCCTAACCCTAACCCTAACCCTAACCCTAACCCTAACCCTAACCCTAACCCTAACCCTAACCCTAACCCTAACCCTAACCCTAACCCTAACCCTAACCCTAACCCTAACCCTAACCCTAACCCTAACCCTAACCCTAACCCTAACCCTAACCCTAACCCTAACCCTAACCCTAACCCTAACCCTAACCCTAACCCTAACCCTAACCCTAACCCTAACCCTAACCCTAACCCTAACCCTAACCCTAACCCTAACCCTAACCCTAACCCTAACCCTAACCCTAACCCTAACCCTAACCCTAACCCTAACCCTAACCCTAACCCTAACCCTAACCCTAACCCTAACCCTAACCCTAACCCTAACCCTAACCCTAACCCTAACCCTAACCCTAACCCTAACCCTAACCCTAACCCTAACCCTAACCCTAACCCTAACCCTAACCCTAACCCTAACCCTAACCCTAACCCTAACCCTAACCCTAACCCTAACCCTAACCCTAACCCTAACCCTAACCCTAACCCTAACCCTAACCCTAACCCTAACCCTAACCCTAACCCTAACCCTAACCCTAACCCTAACCCTAACCCTAACCCTAACCCTAACCCTAACCCTAACCCTAACCCTAACCCTAACCCTAACCCTAACCCTAACCCTAACCCTAACCCTAACCCTAACCCTAACCCTAACCCTAACCCTAACCCTAACCCTAACCCTAACCCTAACCCTAACCCTAACCCTAACCCTAACCCTAACCCTAACCCTAACCCTAACCCTAACCCTAACCCTAACCCTAACCCTAACCCTAACCCTAACCCTAACCCT